>NC_056738.1:557651209-557656209 GCF_019279795.1 Protopterus annectens | reverse complement strand
TATATGTAGCATTAATAATAAAATCTCACAACTCCATGCTCTCTTGGAAGTATGTTCCTTCGACATTCTTTGTTTAACAGAAACCTGGTTAAAGCCTGTAACTAAAGACAATGAAATCATCCCACCCTGATATAATATCTTTAGACTTGACCATGCAGCCAAGAAGGGTGGGGGAATAGCTATCCTATTTAAATCAGGGTTACAGATTACCACATATGACTTTAAAACACCTGTAGATTCTACTGCAGAAATTCTTATTTCCAAACTTCAACTCAACACTTTCAAATCCATCTATATTGTCTGTATCTATCTACCTCCTGGCAATAACAATGCCACCATAGAAGATATCCTCTGCTGGCTATCTCAAAACGTGCCCCATGAAACCATAATCCTATGTGATTTTAACATTGATTGGAATTGCTGTAGCAGCAGCCACCCTACCACCCACATTAACCTATTTGGCTTTTCTCAAACCATTACCTCCCCTACCAGAATAAATAAGCCTAATAAGAAATAGAGTACCCTGGATTGGATTCTCATAAATAACCATCCCCATATATATGAATCTGGAACCCTCCCGGATGATGTAAGTGACCACTTACTTACCTACATCCTCAGGCATAAGACCAATGTTTCCATTCCAACCACTTTCAGGAATATTAGGTCCAAGAAAAACTTTAACCCTGATCTCTTTCAAAGAAAACTAAGAGCATGCGACTGGTCTCCCTTAAAATACCTCCCATTGGAGGAAGCTGTTAAATACTTTAATTCTAAATTCCTAGTCATTCTAGATGACCATGCACCAACCCGTTCTATTAGAATTAGAACTAAATCTGCTCCATGGCTTTCAAAAGAAACCAAACAAAAAATCCACCTCAGGAATAAATACTGGGCCAAATGGTGAATGACTAAAAACCCTGTAGACCGACAAAACTTCAGACAGCTGAGAAATTGCACTAAGAAAGCTATACTGTCTGATAAAAGAAATTACTACTTATAGTTCCAGCAAACTAAACCTAATAACCCGCAAAAATTCTGGGCAAGTATTAACCAACTACTACACCCAGGTCAATCCATTACACCTAACCTACAAGGCACGGACCAGGAGAATCCCAAGCATACTGCTAATGCCTTCAATACCTTTTTCACTGAGGCCATTCAAACACTTGCCAGTTAGCTATTACCTAATAACTTAACTATACTTACATCTAACACAACCCTACCCCCTCCATTTCTCTTCCAACCAGTCCCTACAACATATATTCTTACCCTTATCCAAAAACTTAAACCATGCACTCCTTCAGCAGACCAACTACCTGCTGAATATCTATATAAATCAGCCAAATCCATTGCCTATCCCATTTCCATTCTGATTAACAGAACCATTAGTGCAGGACACATCCCAAGCATCTGGAAAGTCTCCCACATTATCCCCCTTCATAAAGGCGGAAACTCTACTGAATTCTCCAACTACCGTCCCATAGTCCTACTTTCACCTTTGGCAAAACTTATGGAAAAATGCATCCATAGGCAACTGCTAGACCACCTAATCCAAAATAACTTACTTTCCAGCTGTCAACATGGTGTCAGATCTTCCCACAGCACTACTACTGCCCTCCTTTCCTTTACTGACTGTATTAACAAATACCGTAACTCCAATATGCTTTCCTCTGAGTTATTTATCGATCTGTCTAAAGCATTTGATATGGTTAATCACCAAATACTTATAAATATCCTCAAATCCCTGTCACTAGATGCACTCACTATAAAATGGCTCCAATCCTGGTTAGATAACAGACAGCAGGTGGTGCTTTGGCACAACATTCTATCTACCCTCCTTGCCGTTAACCTTGGTGTCCCTCAAGGGTCCATATTAGGACCCCTTCTTTTCTCTATATTTATCAATGACCTTCATCTAGCAATCCCCCAAGCTACATGCATACAATACACAGACGATTCCACACTTATATGCACAGCCACATCCATTTCCAAATTTCACTTCCTTACCCAAAAGGTGTTTAATACAGTCTAACAATGGTTTACACAACATTGACTCCTCTTGAAACCCCAAAAAACTAAACTCCTCCTTTTTAATCCTACTCATAAGTCATCCCCAATAGACTTCTCAGTTACATCCACTAATGGTACTCTTATATCACCAGACCCAGCTACCACACTACTAAGTATCACCATAGAAACAATCTTAACTTTGACATCCATATCAACAATACTATAAAAACCATTAACAAAAAACTCGGCTCTCTCTACAGGATCAAACCCTTCCTTTCACCAACAGCCAGAATAACTATTGCTCACACTCATCTAATCTCTACACTACTCTATGCCTCACCCATATATACTAATCTAGCTAAAAATAACCTCATCAAACTGGAAATCTCCTACAATAACATTGCCAGATTTGCTACAGGCTACCCATTTAGAACCCACCATTGTTATAATCTTAAGCAGCTAGGATGGCTTGAACTTCAGAATCTGCTTAAATTCCACCAACTAACCATTGCCCATAAGACTCTTTACCAACCTTCTAGTACTCCTATACTATCTACCCTCATCATCCCCTATAATAATCTGAAATCCTTGCCCTCATCACATAAACTTCTTGTAAATACCTCTAAATCTAATACCAGGGCTGGGGATTCTCTTTTCAGTAATACTGTTGGAAAACCCTGGAACCTTCTCTCCAGTGAACTTTCCTCAGTTTCCTTTACATCACTTTTCAAAAACAGACTGAAACTTTTCCTGAGAACACACTGGTTATCCCCCTGCACTAAACCTGACTAAATATCTTTCTCTTTGTACTAGGCACTGCCTACCCTTTACTTCTCAATAACAAATTCTACTTTCCTTATTAACCACAATACCATTTCCTATACCTAACCTTTTGTTCATCCTCTGTGCTTACTTATAGTGTGACAACTCTTTATTAATATAATTATACAATAATCCACCTTTTTTGTTATATTCTGTATTCTACCTGTAAATTGCATTGTACCTGCTTTTTGCACTGTGAAGTATTCTGCCCTCTTTGATCATTTCTGTGTTAACCTGTAATGTTCATTGTAAATATAAATGTTTTTATTTCTTCTTTTTTTATTTTTTTATCCTCAGAGCTTACCTCCCCAGGCTATAGTATGTATTCTACCTACATTGTGTATTGTACCTGCATTTTACAATGCGAGGTATTGAGACCTCTTTGATAACTCTGTGTTAACATGTAACGTCATTGTAAATATAAATGTTTTTGTTATTTTTTTTTGTTTTTGCACGGAGCTTATCTCCCCGGGCCTCTACTGAAAATGGGCATGTATCCAGTTAGACTAGCCCAGTCAACAAATGTAAAATAAAAATAAAAAAAATAAAGTGTTGCCCCATGTGGATCTAGAAAGTTCATGGCTTTTGCTTTTTTTCAGTATTTATTTTAAATTCAGGCCAGTAGTAATGTTAATTAATTTTAATATGCTGCTGTTATTGGTGTAAGTAGGATCAAACCCTCAAATATTTTGTTGTGCATATGTTAAGACAACTCTATCAGTCTTTCAAATTTTTGAATATTATTCATATATCCTTTCACTAACTTATTTATTCATTCTCTTGTATCCCCTTCCCCTATTTTGGGTGATGGGGATCCAAAACTGTCCCAGCAGGCAATGTATATAAGTTAGAACCAATCACTGAAAGGTTAAACACAGGAAGAACATACATATTCACAGCATATACTGCATATAAACACACACACATGCAATTTACAGGATTGCAAGTCCACTTGATAGCATGTCATAGAGAGTATCGGTGAAAACTCTCCTGCTAAACGCAGGGTGTATTACAGTCTCCACAAAGGCATCCAGCTAGCTTAGTGAGGCAGTGAACCAGCAATAAAGCAGCTGCTAAGGAAAACAGTGTGTAACTGATTTGGTTAGTCATAAGACAAAGATGGTAGAAATGATTTATTAACCACAAAACAGTAAAGTAAAGATGGAGATAACATTTATGTTGACATATGTAAAATAGAGCATCCATGTCTACAAGAAGAGTAGCTAAATATTTTGTTGTCTGTCAACAAACATAGCATAAACACAGCTTAGATCTGAAATGGTACATCAGATCTCTCTGAGGTGCTAAAACCTTTCATGGAAATGTTTAGGGTGCATAAGTGGTACCCCATATTTATGAAAAGTGTCTAGAAAAAATAAAATTTTTCATGAAATGTTACATTGATCTGATATAGTATAACACATGAACCTTGAAACTGCAGCAGAGAAATGGGCTATAGTAGGACAGAACTTTAAACCAATCTGAAGTTTATTGAGTCCATATACATTGAAAAATAACTTCTTTCTCTACAACCCATAGCAAATTCTGAAACTTTTTGTTTTATGGTTAAAGCATTTTTACAGGGCACTTGCCCCCCCTTGTGCCTGTCAACATTGGGCTGCACACTCCTCACCCCCTTCACAACTTTATTCATGTTTGCTAACCTTTCACCTAATCCTAACCATACATATTATGTTTCCGAAAACTCTTGTCATCACTAACAATGGCAAAACAACACAGAAGGCACACAACACCAAACAAACAAAACAGTAAATCTTTCCTTTACCTCACCCTTATACTAAACCTGCAATGAGAACAGTCGTGGACGTACACACACACACATGCACATTCCAAGCACTATTGCTGTTTCAAATATTCATTTTCTTGCACATTCTTACCTACAAATACTATACAAGTGAGCATTCAGTAAAAAGTACTTTTGGTATTTTGTGCTTTCATTATTTTTCACGGCCTCAAAAACTTTTCAGTTAAATGTGTTTTAGATATTTTGAGCTGTAACCATTTATATATATATATGTATATATGTATATATTAACTACAAAGTTGTCGTACGTTAGCATAGGAGGAAACACCCAGATGCAAGTTTACCCAATTTCAAGACATAGGGAGATGACAATCTATCAACAGCTCAGATGACTCAAGATTGA